>NC_080382.1:23576195-23614386 GCF_014773155.1 Arachis stenosperma | reverse complement strand
TTCCTCTGACACCTCAAGGAATCTCTATACTGTGAATAGAGGATTCCATATTTTTCTTGTTCTTCTCTTTCATATGAGCAGGAACAAAGACAAAGGCATTCTTGTTGAAGCTGACCCTGAACCTGAGAGGACCTTGAAGCGAAAGCTAAGAGAAGCTAAGGCACAACTCTCTTTAAAGGACCTAACCGAATTCTTCAAAGAAAAGAAGACATGGCAGCGAAAACAACACAATGCCAACAATGCAAGGAAGGTGCTGGGTGACTTTACTGCACCTACTCCCGATTTCTATGGGAGAAGCATCTCTATCCTGCATTGGAGCAAACAACTTTGAGCTTAAGCCTCAATTAGTTTCTCTAATGCAACAGAATTGCAAGTTCCATGGACTTCCATTGGAAGATCCTCATCAGTTTTAGCTGAATTCTTGCAAATCTGTGACACAGTCAGACTAATGGGGTTGACCCTGAGGTCTACAGACTGATGCTATTCCCTTTTGCTGTAAGAGACAGAGCTAGAATATGGTTGGACTCTCAACCTAAAGAAAGCCTGGACTCTTGGGAAAAGCTAGTCAATGCCTTCTTGGCAAAGTTCTTTCCACCTCAAAAATTGAGTAAGCTTAGAGTGGAAGTCCAAACCTTCAGACAGAAGGATGGAGAATCCCTCTATGAAGCTTGGGAAAGATACAAACAATTGATCAGAAGATGTCCCTCAGACATGCTTTCTGAATGGAGCATCATAGGTATTTTCTATGATGGTCTCTCTGAACTGTCCAAGATGTCTTTGGATAGCTCTGCTGGAGGATCTCTTCATCTGAAGAAGACGCCTACAGAGGCTCAAGAACTAATTGAAATGGTTGCAAATAACCAATTCATGTACACTTCTGAAAGGAATCCTGTGAACAATGGGACTGGTCAGAAGAAAGGAGTTCTTGAGATTGACACTCTGAATGCCATATTGGCTCAGAATAAAATATTGACTCAACAAGTCAATTTGATTTCTCAAAGTCTGTCTGGAATGCAAAATGCACCAAGCAGTACTAAGGATGCTTCATCTAAAGCAGAAGCTTATGATCCTAAGAACCCTTCAATGGAAGAGGTGAATTACCTAGGAGAACCCTATGGAAACACCTATAATTCTTCATGGAGAAATCACCCCAATTTCTCATGGAAGAATCAAGAGAAACCTCAACAAGGTTTCAACAACAATAATGGTGGAAGAAACAGGTTTAGCAATGGCAAGCCTTTTCCATCATCTTCTCAGCAACAGACAGAGAATCCTAAGCAGAACCCCTCTGACTTAGCAACCATGGTCTCTGATCTAATAAACACCACTCAAAGTTTCATGACTGAAACAAGGTCCTCCATTAGAAATCTGGAGGCACAAGTGGGACAGCTGAGTAAGAAAATCACTGAACTCCCTCCAAGTACTCTCCCAAGTGATACAGAAGAAAATCCAAAAGGAGAGTGCAAAGCCATAACCATGGCCGAATTTGGAGAGGAAAGAGAGGAGGTGGACGCCACTGAGGAAAGCCTCAATGAGCGTGCACTGACCTCCATAGAGTTCCCCAATGAGGAACCATGGGAATCTGAGGCTCAAAATGAGACCATAGAGATTCCACTGGATTTATTTCTGCCTTTCATGAGCTCTGATGAGTATTCTTCCTCTGAAGAGGATGAGTATGTCACTGAAGAGCAAGTTGCTAAATACCTTGGAGCAATCATGAAGCTAAATGACAATTTATTTGGAAATGAGACTTGGGAGAATGAACCTCCTTTGCTCACCAAAGAACTGGATGACTTGTCTAGGCAGAAATTACCTCAAAAGAGACAAGATCCTGGGAAGTTTTCCATACCTTGTACCATAGGCACCATGACCTTCAAGAAGGCTCTGTGTGACTTAGGGTCAAGTGTAAACCTCATGCCTCTCTCTGTAATGGAGAAGCTAGGGATCTTTGAGGTACAAGCTACAAGAATCTCACTAGAGATGGCAGACAACTCAAGAAAACAAGCTCATGGACTTGTAGAGGGTGTTTTGGTAAAGATTGAAGACCATTACATCCCTACTGATTTCATAGTCCTAGAGACTGGGAAGTGCATGGATGAATCCATCATCCTTGGCAGACCCTTCCTAGCCACAGCAAAGGCTGTGATTGATGTTGATGGAGGTGAACTGATCATTCAAATGAATGAAAAATCCTTTGTGTTTAAGGCTCAAGGATATCCCTCTGTCACCATGGAGAGGAAGCATGAAGAGCTTCTCTCAAATCAGAGTCAAACAGAGCCCCCACAGTCAAACTCTAAGTTTGGTGTTGGGAGGCCACAACCAAACTCTAAGTTTGGTGTTGAACCCCCACATTCAAACTCTAAGTTTGGTGTTGGGAGGTTCCAACATTGCTCTGAGTATCTGTGAGGCTCCATGAGAGCCCTCTGTCAAGCTACTGACATTAAAGAAGCGCTTGTTGGGAGGCAACCCAATGATATATTTTATCTATTTTCCTTTGTTATTTTTTGTTATTTTGTAGGTTGATGATCATGAGAAAACACAAAATCAATTGAAAAAGCAAAAACAGAATGAAAAACAGGAAGAAAAATAGCACACCCTGGAGGAAGAACCCACTGGCATTTAAACGCCAGTGAGGCTAGCAGTTGGGCGTTTAACGCCCAGTCTGGCACCATTCTGGGCGTTTAACGCCAGAAAGGGGCACCAGACTGGCGTTAAACGCCAGGAAAGGGCAAGAACCTGGCGTTAAACGCCAGAAAGGGGCACCAGCCCGGCGTTTAACGCCAGAATTGGCACAAAACGCAAATTTTCTTGCCACTTGGTGCAGGGATGACTTTTTCTTGACACCTCAGGATCTGTGGACCCCACAGGATCCCCACCAACCCCATCACCCTCTCTCTTCTTCACTCATTCACCAATCACCTCAACACCTCTCTTCCAAAAACCCCCCCACCTGTCAAATCCCACTATCATCTTCACTCCTTCATTTTCACACACCCTAAACACTTCTTCTTCCCCCTTTTGGCCGAACCACAAAGCCATCTCCCTCTCCTCCATTTCTTCTTCTTCTACTCTCTTCTTTCTTCTTTTGCTCGAGGACGAGCAAACCTTTTAAGTTTGGTGTGGTAAAAAGCGTTGCTTTTCGTTTTTCCATGACCATTTATGGCATCCAAGGCCGGAGAAACCTCTAGAAAGAGGAAAGGGAAGGCAAAAGCTTCCACCTCCGAGTCATGGGAGACGGAGAGATTCATCTCAAGGGTGCATCAAGACCACTTCTATGAAGTTGTGGCCATGAAGAAGGGTCAACTTTGATCAAAGGTTGGACCAAGTCCTCACAGACATTTGTGAAGAGGACGCTGGTGGACAAAATTGTGATCAATGTATTCTTTGAGTAGTACTTATATAGAAATTGAAATTGGCACGAGTGAAATCACAACTCCGTTCAACTAACCAGCAAGTGTACTGGGTCGTCCAAGTAATAACCTTACGTGAGTAAGGGTCGAATCCACAGAGATTGTTGGTATGAAGCAAGCTATGGTCACCTTGCAAATCTCAGTTAGGCAGATTAAAAAGTAATTGTGATTATCATTAAATAAAAAGGAATAATAAAAGGGATAGAAATACTTATGTAGATTCATTGGTAGGAATTTCAGATAAGCAGAATGGAGGTGCTGTAGAGCTCTCGGACGCCTGCCTTCCTATTCCTTCCACTCAATCCTTCTTACTCCTTTCCATGGCAAGCTTTGTATAGGGGTTCACTATCAGCTGTGGCTACTTTCATTCCTCTCGGGGAAATAACCTGTACGGCTGTCACTCGCACAGCTAACCAGTCTGGAGGCATCACCCATGGTTGATAGCTACATCCCATCCTCGCAGTGAAAGCTAATGCACGCACTCTGTCACAGTACGGCCAATCACCGGTTGGTTCCCGCTCCTACTGGAATAGAATCCCTCTTTTGCGTTTGTCACTAACGCCCAGCAGGTTAAGTTTGAAGCACGTCACAGTCATTCATGAACGGAATCCTACTCGGAATACCACAGACAAGGTGAGACTTTCCGGATTCCCAGGACCCTACTCGGAACACCACAGACAAGGTTGGACTTTCCGGATCCAGATGAATGCCGCCATCTATCTAGCTTATACCACGAGATTCTGTTGGGGAATCTAAGAGATACACATTCAAGCTTGTGTTGCATGTAGAACGTAAGTGGTGTCAATCACGCGCGCTCATAAGTGAGAATGATGATGAGAGTTATTAGCTCATCACATTCATCATGTTCTTGGGTACGATGAATATCTTGGAATAAGAATAAGATAGAGAATGGAATAAAAGAAATAGAACTTCATTAATCTTTGAGGTACAGCAGAGCTCCACACCCTTAATCTATGGTGTGCAGAAACTCCACCGTTGAAAATACATAAGCAAGAGGTCCAGGCATGGCCGAATGGCCAGCCCCCTAAACGTGATCACAGGATAGAAATACTATCCCGGATTGTCTAATACAATAGTAAAAGGTCCTATATATACTAGACTAGCTACTAGGGTTTACATGAGTAAGTTATTGATGCATAAATCCACTTCCGGGGCCCACTTGGTGTGTGCTTGGGCTGAGCTTGATCAATCCACGTGTAGAGGCATTTCTTGGCGTCAAACTTCAGGTTATGACGTGTTTTGGGCGTTTGACTCCGGATCATGACGTTTTTCTGGCGTTTTACTCCAGACAGCAGCATGAACTTGGCGTTTAACGCCAAGTTACGTCGTCATTCTTCGATTAAAGTATGGACTATTATATATTGCTAGAAAGCCCTAGATGTCTACTTTCCAACGCCGTTGAGAGCGCGCCATTTGGAGTTCTTTAGCTCCAGAAAATCCATTTCGAGTGTAGGGAGGTCAGAATCCAACAGCATCAGCAGTCCTTTTGTCAGCCTTCTTCAGAGTTTTGCTCAAATCCCTCAATTTCAGTCAGAATTTACCTGAAATCACAGAAAAACACACAAACTCATAGTAAAGTCCAGAAATGTGAATTTAACATAAAAACTAATGAAAACATCCCTAAAAGTAGCTTAAACTTACTAAAAACTATGTAAAAACTATGCCAAAAAGCGTACAAATTATCCGCTCATCACAACACCAAACTTAAATTGTTGCTTGTCCCCAAGCAACTGAAAATCAAATAGGATAAAAAGAAGAGAATATACTATAAAATCCAAAATATCAATGAATATTAATTTTAATTACATGAGCGGGACTTGTAGCTTTTTGCTCCTGAACAGCTTTGGCATCTCACTTTTTCCTTTGTAGTTTAGAGGTATTGGCGTCTCTGGGGGAATTTAGAATTTGGGATAGTGTTATTGACTTTCTTAGTGAAGCATGTTGATTCTTGAACACAGCTATTCATGAGTCTTGGCTGTGGCCCTAAGCATTTTGTCTTCCAGTATTACCACCAGATACACAAATGCCACAGACACATAACTGGGTGAACCTTTTCAGATTGTGACTTAGCTTTGCTAAAGTCCCCAATTAGTGGTGTCCAGAGCTCTTAAGCACACTCTTTACTTTGGATCACGACTTTAACCACTCAGTCTCAAGCTTTTCACTTGGACCTTCATGACACAAGCACATGGTTAGGGACAGCTTGATTCAGCCGCTTAGGCCCGGATTAAATTTCCTTGGGCCCTCCTATCCATTGATGCTCAAAGCCTTGGATCCTTGCTTTGGAATTTTCGCCTCTTTTTTTTTTTTCACTGCTTTTTCTTGCTTCAAGAATCAATTTCATGATATTTTTCAGATCATCAATAACATTTCTCTTTGTTCCTCATTCTTTCATGAACCAACAATTTTAAACACTCATAAACAACAAGATCAAAAGACATATGCACTGTTCAATCATTCATTCAGAAAACAAAAATTATTGCCACCACATCAATATAATTAAACTAAATTCACTAATAATTTCGAAAATTATGTACTTCTTGTTCTTTTGAATTAAAACATTTTTCTTTTAAGAGAGGTGAAGGATTAATGGATTTTATTCATAGCTTTAAGGCATGGTTTACATACTAATGATCATGAAGTAGAGACACAAAAACATAAATAAACATAGCATTAAAAACCGAAAACAGAAAGAAATAAAGAACAAGGAATGAATCCACCTTAGTGGCGTCTTCTTCTTGAAGGACCAATGATGTTCTTCAACTCTTCTATGTCCCTTCCTTGCCTTTGTTGCTCCTCCCTCATTGCTCTTTGATCTTCTCTTATTTCTTGGAGAATGATGGAGTGCTCATGATGTTCCACCCTTAGTTGTTCAACATTATGACTCAAATCCTCTAAGGAGGTGTTGAGTTGCTCCCAATAGTTGTTGGGAGGGAAGTGCATTCCTTGAGGCATTTGTTGATGATGCACTTCCTCATGTTCTTCTTGGAGGCCGTGAGGAGCTTCCCTTGTTTGCTCCATCTTTTTCTTGGTAATGGGCTTGTCTTCTTCAATGGAGACATCTCCTTCTATGATAACTCCAGCTGAGTAACATAGATGGCATATAAGGAGGGGGAAGGCTAGCCGTGCCATGTATGAAGGCTTATCAGCTATTTTGTAGAGTTCATTGGAGATGACTTCATGAACCTCTACTTCTTCACCAATCATGATGCTATGAACCATGATGGCCCGATCCACAGTAACTTCAGATCGGTTGCTTGTAGGGATGATGGATCTTTGAATGAACTCCAACCATCCTCTAGCTACAGGCTTGAGGTCCAGTCTTCTTAGTTGGACTGGCTTGCCTTTGGAGTCTACTCTCCATTGGGCGCCTTCCACACATATGTCCATGAGG
Source organism: Arachis stenosperma (assembly GCF_014773155.1). Classification (NCBI taxonomy): domain Eukaryota; kingdom Viridiplantae; phylum Streptophyta; class Magnoliopsida; order Fabales; family Fabaceae; genus Arachis; species Arachis stenosperma. Next base: position 23,607,561 of record NC_080382.1, on the reverse strand, counting down.
ACTTGGTCCAACCTTTGGTTAAAGTTGACCCTTCTTGTGTAGGGGTGTTCATCACCTTGCATCATAGGCAAATGAAACGCCAACCTCACATTTTCCGGACTGAAATCCAAGTATTTCCCCCTAACCATTGTGAGATAATTCTTTGGGCTTGGGTTCATACTTTGGTCATGGTTTCTAGTGATCCATGCATTGGCATAGAACTCTTGAACCATGAGAATTCCGACTTGTTGCATGGGGTTGGCTAAGACTTCCCAACCTCTTCTTTGAATTTCATGTCAGATCTCCGGATACTCATTTTTCTTGAGCTTGAAAGGGACCTCAGGGACCACCCTCTTCTTTGCCACAACATCATAGAAGTGGTCTTGATGGCTTTTGGAGATAAATCTCTCTTTCTCCCATGACTCGGAAGTGGAAGCTTTTGCTTTCCCTTTCCCTTTCTTTGAGGAAACTCCGGTCTTAGGTGCCATTGATGGTGAATGAAAAATAAAAAAGCTTAGGCTTTTTACCACACCAAACTTAAAATTTGCTCGTCCTCGAGCAAGAAAAGAAAAGAAGAGTAGAAGAAGAAGAAGAAAATATGGAGAGAGGGATAAGAGAGGGTTTGGCTATGTGGGAGAATGTGGGGTTGTGTTGTGTGAAAATGGAAAAGAAAAGAAGGGTATTTATAGGGAGGGTATAGGTTCGGCCATTTTGGGTGGGAAAGGGTGGGAAATTGAATTTGAATTTTGATGGAGGTAGGTGGGGTGTATGGGGAAGAGGAGGTTGATGTGAATGGTGAATGGGGTAATTGGGAAGAGGAGTTGAGGTGATTGGTGAAGGTTTTTGGGAAGGGTGACATTGGGAATGAGATTTGGATTAGGAGAGTGTGAATAGGATTAAAAGAAAAGGTAGGTGGGGATCCTGTGGGGTCCACAGATCCTGAGGTAGGAATCCTGTGGGGTCCACAGGTCCTGGGATGAAAAGAAATACCATTCCTTCACCCTATAGGCATGTAACATGCCTTCATGCATCATTCTGGCGTTCAAACGCCCATTGGTGCATGTTCTGGGCGTTAAACGCCCATGTAATGCTTGTTTCTGGCGTTGAACGCCAGTTTCAAGCTTGTTTCTGGCGTTCAGCGCCAGATTGTCCTCTGTGTGCGCATCCTGGCGTTAAACGCCGGGATGTAGCCTGTTTTGGGCGTTCAGCGCCAGAAGGATGCTCTGTTCTGGCGTTGAACGCCAGCCAGATGCTCCTTACTGGCGTTGAACGCCAGTCTGTGCTGCCTCCAGGGTGAAAATTTTTTTCTTCTGTTTTTGACTCTGTTTTTAATTTTTTTTGATTTTTTCGTGACTCCTCATGATCATGTACCTAATAAAACACAAAAATAACAAAGAAACAAAATAAAATAAAATTTGATAAATAAAATTGGGTTGCCTCCCAACAAGCGCTTCTTTAATGTCACTAGCTTGACAATGCTCTATAAGGTGATCAGGTCAATTTAAGTGTGGTATTCCCAACACCAAACTTAGAGTTTGGATATGGGGTTTGGACACCAAACTTAGAGTTTGGTTGTGGCCTCACAACATCAAACTTAAAGTTTGACTGTATGGGCTCTTCTTGACTCTGAACTGAGAGAAGCTCTTCATGCTTACTCTCTTTTGTCACAGAGGGATGGCCATGTGCCTGAAACACAAGGTATTCCCCATTTAATTGAAGGACTAATTCTCCTCTGTTGACATCTATCACAGCTCCTGCTGTGGCTAGGAAAGGTCTTCCTAGGATGATGCATTCATCATCTTCCTTCCTAGTGTCTAGGATTAAGAAATCAGTGGGGATGTAAAGGCTTTCAACCTTTACTAGCACGTCCTCCACTATTCCATAAGCTTGTCTTATGGACTTATCTGCCAATTGCAATGAGAACAAGGCAGGTTGTACCTCAATGATCCCCAGCTTCTCCATTACAGAGAGTGGCATAAGATTTATCCCTGACCCAAGATCACATAGAGCTTTTTCAAAGCTCATGGTGCCAATGGTGCAAGGTATTAGGAATTTGCCAGGATCTTGTTTCTTTTGAGGTAGAGTTCTCTGAATCCATGTATCTAGTTCACTAATGAGCAAGGGAGGTTCACTGTCCCAAGTCTCATTACCAAACAGCTTGGCATTCAGCTTCATGATAGCTCCTAAGTACTGAGCAACTTGCTCTCCAGTCACATTTTCATTCTCTTCAGAGGATGAATATTCTTCAGAGCTCATGAATGGCAGAAGGAGAATTAAAGGAATCTCTATGGCCTCTAGATGAGCCTCAGATTCCTCTGGATCCTTAATAGGAAACTCCTTCTTGCTTGAGGAACGTCCCAGGAGGTCTTCCTCCCTAGGATTTTCGTCCTCCTCCTCCCTTGTGCATTCGGCCACTTTGATTAAATCAATGGCCTTGCACTCTCCTTTTGGATTCTCTTCTGTATTGCTTGGGAGAGTACTGGGAGGAGTTTCAATAACTTTCTTACTCAGCTGGCCCACTTGTGCCTCCAAATTTCTAATGGAGGATCTTGTTTCATTCATGAAACTGAAAGTGGCCTTTGACAGATCAGAGACTATATTGGCTAAATTAGAAGTGTTTTGTTCAGAGTTCTCTGTCTGTTGCTGAGAAGATGATGGATATGGCTTACTATTATTCAGCCTGTTGCGTCCACCATTGTTAAAACCTTGTTGAGGTTTTTGTTGATCCTTCCAGGAGAAATTAGGATGATTTCTCCATGATGAGTTATAGGTGTTTCCATAAGGTTCACCTAAGTAATTAACCTCTGCCATGGCAGGGTTTTCAGGATCATAAGCTTCTTCAGAAGCTGCCTCTCTAGTACTGTTGGATGCATGTTGCAATCCATTCAGATTTTGAGAGATCATGTTGACCTGTTGAGTCAACACTTTGTTCTGAGCCAATATGGCATTCAGAGCATCAATTTCAAGAACTCCTTTCTTCTGAGGTACCCCATTATTCACGGAATTCCTCTCAGAAGTGTACATAAACTGGTTGTTTGCAACCATGTCAATGAGTTCTTGAGCCTCTTCAGGCGTTTTCTTCAGGTGAATAGATCCACCTGCAGAATGGTCCAATGACATTTTCGAAAATTCAGAGAGACCATAATAGAATATATCTAATATGGTCCATTCTGAAAACATGTCAGATGGACATCTCTTGGTCAGCTGCTTGTATCTTTCCCAAGCTTCATAGAGGGATTCACCATCTTTTTGTTTGAAGGTTTGAACATCCACTCTCAGCTTGCTCAGCTTTTGAGGAGGAAAGAACTTATCTAAGAATGCAGTGACAAGCTTATCCCATGAGTCCAGGCTATCCTTGGGTTGTGAATCCAACCATACTCTAGCTCTGTCTCTTACAGCAAAAGGGAAAAGCAAGAGTCTGTAGACTTCAGGATTAACTCCATTTGTCTTTACAGTGTCACAGATCTGCAAGAACTCAGTTAAAAACTGATAAGGATCTTCAGATGGAAGTCCATAAAACTTGCAGTTTTGTTGCATTAAAGCAACTAGTTGAGGCTTAAGCTCAAAGTTATTGGCTCCAATGGCAGGAATGGAGATGCTTCTTCCATCAAACTTGGATGTTGGCTTTGTGAAGTCACCAAGCATTCTCCTTTCATTATTATTATAATTTTCGGCCATCACCTCTTGTGCTAATGTTTCTGAAAGGTTGTTTCTGGATTGTTGTAATTTAGCTTCTCTTAATTTTCTCTTCAGAGTCCTTTCAGGTTCTGGATCAATTTCAACAAGAGTGCCTTTATCCCTGTTCCTGCTCATATGAAAGAGAAGAAAACAGGAAAGGAAGAGGAATCCTCTATGTCACAGTATAGAGATTCCTTTATGTTAGTAGAAAAAGAAAGGGGTAGAAGAATGAAGAATGGATTCGGATTTTGGATGAAGAGAGGTGAGGAGAAGTGTTAGTAATTAAATAATTAAATAGAAGAGGAGAAGAGAAGGAAGAATTCGAAAATAATTTTGAAAAAGTAGTTAGTGATTTTCGAAAATTAGAGATAAAATGTAATTAAAATTAAAACATGAAACAATTAATCTAATTAAAAAGAATTTTTGGAAAAGAGAGAGGTATTTTCGAAAATAGAAGAGGGTAAAGTAGTTAGGTAGTTTTGAAAAAGATAAGAAACAAACAAAAAAATTAGTTAGTTGATTGAAAAAGATTCGAAATAAAAATTTAAAAAGATAGGAAGATAAGAAGTTAGATAAGATATTTTGAAATCAAATTTTGAAAAAAAAAGATAAAATTTTTGAAAAAGATAAAATAAAAGATAAAAAGATTTTTAATAAAAAGATATTTTGAAAAAGATTTAATTTTTAAAATTACTTAACTAACAAGAAACTACAAGATGAGATTCTAGAACTTAAAGATTGAACCTTTCTTAACAAGAAAGTAACAAACTTCAAATTTTTGAACCAATCACATTAATTGTTAGCTAATTTTCGAAAATTAGATGTAAAGATAAGAAAAAGAATTTGAAAATATTTTGAAAAATAATTTTGAAATTTTCGAAAAATAAAGAAAAATGAAAAAGATATGATTTTTGGAAAAAGAATTTGAAAAGATAAGATTTTTTTTTTTAAATTGAAATTTTGACTTGACTTGTAAGAAATAACTAATTTTGAAAATTTTGACCAAGTCAATCCCAAAATTTCGAAATTTTGGAGGGAAATAAGGAAAAGATATTTTTTTGATTTTTGAATTTTTAATTATGAAAGAGAAAAACAACAAAAATATTCAATGCATGAAATTTTTAGATCAAAACAATGAATGCATGCAAGAATGCTATGAATGTCAAGATGAACACCAAGAACACTTTGAAGATCATGATGAACATCAAGAACATAATTTTGAAAATTTTTTGATGCAAAGAAAACATGCAAGACACCAAACTTAGAAATTTTTAATGCATGGAAAATATGAATGCAAAAATGCACAAGAAAAACAAGAAAAGACACAAAACAAGAAATCATCAAGATAAAACAAGAGGACTTATCAAGAACAACTTGAAGATCATGAAGAACACTATGAATGTATGAGATTTTCGAAAAATGCAAGAAAAATTTTAAAAGCATGCAATTGACACCAAACTTAAAAATTGACTCAAGACTCAAACAAGAAACACAAAATATTTTTGATTTTTATTATTTTCTAATTTTTTTGGATTTTTATTAATTATTTTCGAAAATAAAGTTTTGAAAAACGAAAAATAAAAGAAAAATTTTTGAAAAAGATTTTTGAAAAGAAAAGTACCTAATCTGAGCAACAAGATGAACCGTCAGTTGTCCATACTCGAACAATCCCCGGCAACGGCGCCAAAAACTTGGTGGACGAAATTGTGATCAATGTATTCTTTGAGTAGTACTTATATAGAAATTGAAATTGGCACGAGTGAAATCACAACTCCGTTCAACTAACCAGCAAGTGTACTGGGTCGTCCAAGTAATAACCTTACGTGAGTAAGGGTCGAATCCACAGAGATTGTTGGTATGAAGCAAGCTATGGTCACCTTGCAAATCTCAGTTAGGCAGATTAAAAAGTAATTGTGATTATCATTAAATAAAAAGGAATAATAAAAGGGATAGAAATACTTATGTAGATTCATTGGTAGGAATTTCAGATAAGCAGAATGGAGGTGCTGTAGAGCTCTCGGACGCCTGCCTTCCTATTCCTTCCACTCAATCCTTCTTACTCCTTTCCATGGCAAGCTTTGTATAGGGGTTCACTATCAGCTGTGGCTACTTTCATTCCTCTCGGGGAAATAACCTGTACGGCTGTCACTCGCACAGCTAACCAGTCTGGAGGCATCACCCATGGTTGATAGCTACATCCCATCCTCGCAGTGAAAGCTAATGCACGCACTCTGTCACAGTACGGCCAATCACCGGTTGGTTCCCGCTCCTACTGGAATAGAATCCCTCTTTTGCGTTTGTCACTAACGCCCAGCAGGTTAAAGTTTGAAGCACGTCACAGTCATTCATGAACGGAATCCTACTCGGAATACCACAGACAAGGTGAGACTTTCCGGATTCCCAGGACCCTACTCGGAACACCACAGACAAGGTTGGACTTTCCGGATCCAGATGAATGCCGCCATCTATCTAGCTTATACCACGAAGATTCTGTTGGGGAATCTAAGAGATACACATTCAAGCTTGTGTTGCATGTAGAACGTAAGTGGTTGTCAATCACGCGCGCTCATAAGTGAGAATGATGATGAGAGTTATTAGCTCATCACATTCATCATGTTCTTGGGTACGAATGAATATCTTGGAATAAGAATAAGATAGAGAATGGAATAAAAGAAAATAGAACTTCATTAATCTTTGAGGTACAGCAGAGCTCCACACCCTTAATCTATGGTGTGCAGAAACTCCACCGTTGAAAATACATAAGCAAGAGGTCCAGGCATGGCCGAATGGCCAGCCCCCTAAACGTGATCACAGGATAGAAAATACTATCCCGGATTGTCTAATACAATAGTAAAAGGCCCTATATATACTAGACTAGCTACTAGGGTTTACATGAGTAAGTTATTGATGCATAAATCCACTTCCGGGGCCCACTTGGTGTGTGCTTGGGCTGAGCTTGATCAATCCACGTGTAGAGGCATTTCTTGGCGTCAAACTTCAGGTTATGACGTGTTTTGGGCGTTTGACTCCGGATCATGACGTTTTTCTGGCGTTTTACTCCAGACAGCAGCATGAACTTGGCGTTTAACGCCAAGTTACGTCGTCATTCTTCGATTAAAGTATGGACTATTATATATTGCTGGAAAGCCCTAGATGTCTACTTTCCAACGCCGTTGAGAGCGCGCCATTTGGAGTTCTGTAGCTCCAAAAAATCCATTTCGAGTGTAGGGAGGTCAGAATCCAACAGCATCAGCAGTCCTTTTGTCAGCCTTCTTCAGAGTTTTGCTCAAATCCCTCAATTTCAGTCAGAATTTACCTGAAATCACAGAAAAACACACAAACTCATAGTAAAGTCCAGAAATGTGAATTTAACATAAAAACTAATGAAAACATCCCTAAAAGTAGCTTAAACTTACTAAAAACTATGTAAAAACTATGCCAAAAAGCGTACAAATTATCCGCTCATCAGACGCTCAATGAAAGAGAGATTCAAGAGGGAAGCTGGTTCAACTGAGAAGGCATGACCTCAAGCCCATCACTAAGAAGAGGATGGAGCAAACAAGAGACCCCTCTCATCATGAGATCCCTGAGATGCCTCAAGGGATGCACTTTCCTCCACAAGATTATTGGGAGCAACTGAACACTCCATCCTCCTCCATGAAATTAGAGAAGATCAAAAAATCATGAGAGAGGAGCAACAAAGACAAGGAAGAGACATTGAGGAGCTCAAGCACTCCATAAGGCCTTCAAGAGGAAGAACAAGCCGCCATCACTAAGGTGGACCCGTTCTTTAATCTCCTTGTTCTTTACTTTCTTGTTTTTCGAATTTTATGCTTATGGTTATCCATGTTTGTGTCTTATGATCATTAGTGTCTTAGTGTCTATGCCTTAAAGTTATGAATGTCCTATGAATCCATCACCTTTCTTAAATAAATTGTTCTTAATTGAAAAAGAAAAGAATTGCATGAATTTTGAATTTTATAACAGTTAAATTATTTTGATGTGGTGGCAACACTTTTGTTCTCTGAATGTATGCTTGAACAGTGCATATGTCTTTTGAATTTGTGGTTCATGAATGTTGGCTCTTGAAAGAATGATGAAAAAGGAGACATGTTACTGAGGATCTGAAAAATCATAAAAATGATTCTTGAAGCAAGAAAAAGCAGTGAAAAAAAAAAGAGGCGAAAAAAAAACCGAAAAAAAGAGAAAGAAAAAGAAAGAAATAAAGTTGTGATCCAAGGCAATAAGAGTGTGCTTAAGAACCCTGGACACCTCTAATTGGGGACTTTAGCAAAGCTGAGTCACAATCTGAAAAGGTTCACCCAATTATGTGTCTGTGGCATGTATGTATCCGGTGGTAATACTGGAAGACAGAGTGCTTTGGGCCACAGCCAAGACTCAATAAGTAGCTGTGTTCAAGAATCATCATACTTAACTAGGAGAATCAATAACACTATCTGGATTCTGAGTTCCTAAAGAAGCCAATCATTCTGAATTCCAAAGGATAAAGTGAGATGCCAAAACTATTCAGAGGCAAAAAGCTAAAAGCCCCGCTCATCTAATTAATACTGATCTTCATAGATGTTTTTGGAGTTCATTGCATATTCTCTTCTTTTTATCTTATTTGATCTTCAGTTGCTTGGGGACAAGCAACAATTTAAGTTTGGTGTTGTGATGAGCGGATAATTTGTACGCTTTTTGGCATTGTTTTTAGTATGTTTTTAGTATCTTTTAGTTAGTTTTTATTATATTTTTATTAGTTTTTAGTTAAAATTCACTTTTCTGGACTTTACTATGAGTTTGTGTGTTTTTCTGTGATTTCAGGTATTTTCTGGCTGAAATTGAGGGATCTGAGCAAAAATCTGATTCAGAGACTAAAAAGGACTGCAGATGCTGTTGGATTCTGACCTCCCTGTATTCGAAGTGGATTTTCTGGAGCTACAGAAACCCAATTGGCGCGCTCTCAACGGCGTTGGAAAGTAGACATCCTGGGCTTTCCAGCAATATATGATAGTTCATACTTTGCCCAAGATTTGATGGCCCAAACCGGCGTTTAAAGTCACTTATAGAAATTCCAGCGTTAAACGCCGGAACTGGCACCTAAATGGGAGTTAAACGCCCAAACTGGCACCAAAGCTGGCGTTTAACTCCAAGAGGAGTCTCTACACGAAAATGCTTCATTTTCTCAGCCCAAGCACACACCAAGTGGGCCCGGAAGTGGATTTTTATGTCATTTACTCATCTCTGTACACCTTAGGCTACTAGTTTTCTATAAGTAGGACCTTTTACTATTGTATTAGAGAGCTTTTGATCATGTTTTTATGATTGAACTCACTTTGGGAGGCTGGCCATTCGGCCATGCCTAGACCTTGTTCTTATGTATTTTCAACGGTGGAGTTTCTACACACCATAGATTAAGGTGTGGAGCTCTGCTGTACCTCGAGTATTAATGCAATTACTATTGTTCTTCTATTCAATTCCGCTTGTTCTTTGTCCAAGATATCACTTGTTCTTCAACTTGATGAATGTGATGATCCGTGACACTCATCATCATTCTCACTCATGAACAAGGTGACTGACAACCACTCTTGTTCTACAAGCATTCGAGGCTCTAGTGTTTATCTCTTGGATTCCTGATACACGATGCATGGTTGATCGCCTGACAACCGAGTGCTCGCCTGACAAACGAGCCAGCCATTCCGTGAGATCAGAGTCTTCGTGGTATAGGCGAGAACTCATGGCGGCATTCAAGAGAATCCGGAAGGTCTAACCTTGTCTGTGGTATTCTGAGTAGGATTCAATGATTGAATGACTGTGACGTGCTTCAAACTCCTAGCAGGCGGGGCGTTAGTGACAGACGCAAAAGAATCACTGGATTCTATTCCGGCCTGACCGAGAACCGACAGATGGATAGCCGTGCCGTGACAGGGTGCGTTGAACATTTCCACTGAGAGGATGGGAGGTAGCCACTGACAACGGTGAAACCCTTGCATAAGCTTGCCATGGAAAGGAGTAAGAAGGATTGGATGAAGACAGTAGGAAAGCAGAGAGACGGAAGGGAAGGCATCTTCATTCGCTTATCTGAAGCTCTCACCAATGATATACATAAGTATCTCTATCTTTATCTTTATGCTTTATTCGTTTATCACTATACCCATTTGAGTTTGCCTGACTGAGATTTACAAGGTGACCATAGCTTGCTTCATACCACCAATCTCCGTGGGATCGACCCTTACTCGCGTAAGGTTTATTACTTGGACGACCCAGTGCACTTGCTGGTTAGTTGTGCGAAGTTGTGTTTATGCCATGGTATTGAGCACCAAGTCTTTGGAGCCATTACTAGGGATTATTTGAGCTGTGAAAAGTAGTGATCACAATTTCGTGCACCAGAATACCACAGACAAGGTTAGACTTTCCGGATCCCCATGAATGCCGCCATCTATCTAGCTTATACCACGAAGATTCTGTTGGGGAATCTAAGAGATATGCGCCCGGCCTAAAGTAGAACGGAAGTGGTTGTCAGTCACGCACGTTCATAGGTGAGAATGATGATGAGTGTCACGGATCATCACATTCATCAAGTTGAAGTGCAACGTATATCTTGGAATAAGAATAAAAGAGAATTGAATATAAAGTAATGGTAATTGTATTGAAATTTGAGGTACAGCAGAGCTCCACACCCTTAATCTATGGTGTGCAGAAACTCCACCGTTGAAAATACATAAGTCAAAGGTTCAGGCATGGCCGAATGGCCAGCCCCCTAAAACATGATCAATAGCCTCTTAAGATGAAGAATAAAACAAAACTAAGACCAAAGATGAAACGTGGTCAAAAGACGTCTAATGCAATAGTTAAATGTTCTATTTATACTAAACTAGCTACTAGGGTTTACATGAGTAAGTAATTGATGCATAAATCCACTTCCGGGGCCCACTTGGTGTATGCTTGGGCTGAGCTTGATCTATCCACGAGCTGAGGCTTCTCTTGGAGTTGAACGCCGAGTTATAGCATGTTTCTGGCGTTCAACTCCGGGTTATGACGTGTTTCTGGCGTTTAACTCCAGACAGCAGCATGTACTTGGCGTTGAGCGCCACTTTACGTCATCAATTCCCGAATAAAGCATGGACTATTATATATTGCTGGAAAGCTATGGATGTCTACTTTCCAACGCCGTTGAGAGAGCGCCATTTGAAGTTCTGTAGCTCTAGAAAATCCATTTCGAGTGCAGGGAGGTCAGAATCCAACAGCATCAGCAGTCCTTTTGTCAGCCTTTTTCAGAGTTTTGCTCAAGTCCCTCAATTTCAGCCAGAAATTACCTGAAATTACAGAAAAACACACAAACATAATAAAGTCCAAAAATGTGAATTTAACATAAAAACTAGTGAAAACATCCCTAAAAGTAGCTTGAACTTACTAAAAACTACCTAAAAACAATGCCAAAAAGCGTATAAATTATCCGCTCATCAGTAATCCTCTTTCTTGGACCTTATTCAGGTCTCTTTCAGGGATTATTTTTGTAGCTTTATATTTTGGGCCGACTTCGTCATGTCGGGCCCTGTCGAGTTACTTGGTAATCCTCTTTCTTAGACCTTGTTCAGGTCTCTTTCAAGGATTATCTTTGTAGCTTTATATTTTGGGCCGACTTCGGGCCCTATCGAGTTACTTGGTTATCCTCTTTCTTGGACCTTGTTCAGGTCTCTTTCAAGGATTATCTTTGTAGCTTTATATTTTGGGCCGACTTCGGGCCCTATCGAGTTAGTTGGTAATCCTCTTTCTTGGACCTTGTTCAGGTCTCTTTCAGGGATTATCTTTGTAACTTGGTCGTGGGAATCCGACTTCCTCATGTCGGGCTCTTCTAAGTTATAGTAATTCTCTTTTATAGGGTTGGCCAGACCTCTTTCCAGGACTTTACTTATAACTTCGGTTTTTGTGGTTGGTCCGACTTTTTTATGCCGGCCAGTCTTTAAGTTATTTTATAGTGATCCATTTTATTAGGACCTCGTCAGGTCCTTTCTATGGATCACTTTCTATAACTTCTTGCATTATTCTGTTTTCACCTTTGCCGATTTTGTAGAGATTGGGTTTTAACCCTCATTTGGTCGACCTTTTAATGAATTTGGTTTTCATCTTTGGTCTTTGTCACGATTGCGCAGTGAATTTGATCTACACTTTTTGTTGATCTGTAGCTTTATAATCGGACAATGAATATTTCAGAGTAATGCAGCTTGAGCATTTGTAGAAGATCTAAACAGATTTTATTAAAAGAGAATGCAAATATATACATGCAGGGGGTTAATTCCCTAAGTCGGGTGATTTGTAGGTCTTGGCTTGGCGCCTCATTAAAAAACCTTTTCAGGAAAAAGAGTGCACCTTGTCCCAAGGTCCTTTATCATCCCTAACTATAGTACCTTCTTAGGTTGCAAGCGTGCCATGACCTAGGAAGCTCTCGCCCGTCGAGTTCAGAAAGCCTGTAGTAGCCCTTTCCCAGCACTTTTATGACTCGGTAGGGTCCTTTCCAGTTTACTGCCAGCTTTCCTTCTCCAGGGCGAGTTGTTCCAATGTCGTTTCGGATTAGAATGAGGTCGTCCTCAGCAAAGGCCCGCTGTATTACCTTTTGATTGTATCTGGAAGCCAATCGTTGTTTTAATGCCTCTTCTCTTATCCGAGCTTTTTCTCGGACTTCCGGAAGTAGGTCAAGCTCTTTCCTTTGAAGTTGGGAGTTGGCTTCTTCGCTATAGTGGATCACTTTGGGCGACCTTTCTTCAAACTCTACTGGGATCATTGCCTCCATTCCATATGCTAATCGGAAGGGTGATTCCTTTGTGGTGGAATGTGGCGTTGTTCGATATGCCCATAAGACCTGTGGGAGCTCCTCGGGCCAAGCTCCCTTTGTGTCCTATAACCTCCGCTTCAGCCCAGCTAGTATGACTTTGTTGGCAGCTTCAGCTTGTCCATTGGCTTGGGGATGTTCAACAGAGGTGAATTGTTGTCTTATATTCAGGTCGGCCACTAGCTTTCTGAAGCCTGCATCTTTGAACTGAGTACCATTGTCTGTGGTTATGGAGTATGGAACCCCAAACCTTGTGACGATGTTTCTATATAGGAATTTTCGACTTCTTTGAGCAGTGATGTTAGCTAGGGGTTCTGTCTCAATTCACTTTGTGAAGTTGTCTATTCCCACTATGAGGAATTTGACTTGTCCCAATCCTTGAGGAAAGGGTCCAAGAAGATCGAGTCCCCATTTTGCGAATGGCCAAGGTGAGGTCACGCTGATGAGTTCCTCTGGTGGGGCAATGTAAAAATTGGCATGTTTCTGACATGATGGACATGTCTTTAAAAATTCGATGGCTTCCTTTTGTAGAGTTGGCCAATAAAATCCTACCCGAAATACTTTTTTGGCGAGTGCCTGCGCTTCGAGGTGATTGCCATAAATGCCAATGTGTATCTCTTCTAGGACTTCCTTTGTATTGGAAGTTGGCATGCATTTTAGCAGTGATATTGAAATTCCTCTTTTGTATAGAGTATTATTTATGATAGTATAATATTGTGCCTCCCGTTTCAACCTTTTTGCCTCCTTTTCCTCTGTGGGGAGTGCTTCTGTTTTGAGATAGTTAATTATCGAAATCATCCATCCTTGATCGCGACCTGTTATGGCTTCTATTATTGCCCCCTAGTTTGGTGCTGGCTAGTTTTGAGAGTGCGTCGACTCGGGCATTTTGTTCTCGGGGTATGTGACGGACCTCATAGTCTCCGAATTGTCCGAATTGTTCTCTGGCTTTATCCAAGTACTTTTTCATGATGGGGTCTTTGACTTGGTAGCTTCCTGCTATTTGTAAAGCAACTACCTGTGAGTCGCTAAAGATGATAAGCTTTTGAGCTCCAACCTCCCTAGCCAGCTTCAAACCAGCTAGTAGTGCCTCATATTCCGCGTGATTATTTGAGGCAGGGAATCCGAATTTGAGGGAGAGTTCGATTTGGGTTTCCTGGTTGCTTTCAATTATCACACCTGCGCCGTTTCCTGATTTATTTGAGGAACCGTCCACGTAGAGATTCCATTCTGTGGGATTTTCGGTGTGTTCGTGAATTCCACAATGAAGTTGGCCAGGTATTGTGATTTGATGGCCGTCCGAGCTTCGTATTGAAGATCAAATTTGGATAACTCGACTGCCCATTGCAGGATTCTGCCCGCCAGATCTGTTTTCTGTAAGATCCCTTTTATGGGTTGGTTGGTCCGAATTTTAATGGTGTGGGCCTGGAAGTATGGGCGAAGTTGTCGGGATGTTAGTATGAGAGCGTAAGCAAATTTTTCTATTTTCTGGTAGTTCAGCTCGGATCCTTGTAATGCTTTGCTAATGAAGTATACGAGTTGTTGCCCACTGTCCTCTTCTCGGACTAGTGCTGAGGCTACCGCCCGATTTCCGACCGCGAGGTACACTATGAGTGGCTCTCCTTCCTGTGGTCAAGTTAGTATAGGTGGCTGTCCCAGGAATTTTTTGAAATCTTGGAAGGCTTGCTCGCACTCTGCTGTCCATTCAAACTCCTATCCCTTCTTTAGAGTGGCATAGAAGGGGAGAGATCTTATTGCCGATCCGGCCAGGAATCTGGACAAGGCTGCCAATCTCCCGTTGAGTTGTTGTACCTCTTTGACATAATTCGGACTTTTCATGTCGAGTATGGCCCGGCATTTATCCGGGTTTGCCTCGATTCTTCTCTATGTGATCATAAAACCCAAGAATTTACCGGTTTCTACTGCGAAGGTGCATTTTACGTGATTGAGTCGCATACCATGCCGTCTTATAGTGTCGAATACTTGGGTCAGATCGGATAATAACATTTCTTCATTTCGTGTCTTTACTAGCATGTTGTCCACGTAGGCTTCCATGATTTTTCCGATGTGATCCGAAAAAACTTTATTCATTAATCTTTGATAAGTAGCTCCCGCATTTTTAAGACCGAAGGACATGACAATGTAGCAGTAGTTTGCCTTTGGGGTTAAGAATGAGGTTTTTTTCTTGGTCGGGTGGGTATACTGGGATTTGGTTGTATCCCGAGTATGCATCCATAAAGGAGAGGTATTTATATCCGGAGGAGGCATCGACCAGTGCGTCGATGCTTGGGAGTGGATAAGGATCTTTTGGGCAGGCTTTGTTGAGATCGGTGTAGTCAGTACACATTCGCCACTTTTCGTTTGATTTTTTCACCAAGACGACGTTAGCAAGCCATATGGGTATTTGATTCTCTTATGAAACCTGCCTCCAGTAGAGCTTGTACCTGCTCTTCCACAGCTTGAGAGCGTTCTGGTCCCAGCTTTCTACGCCTCTGTTGCACCGGCCGAGATCCTGTGTAGACTGCTAGCTTGTGGCACATTAACTTGGGATCTATGCCTGGCATGTCTGCGGCCTTCCACGCAAAGAGGTCAAAGTTATCTCGTAGAAACTGTTTGAGTGACTCTTTTATGTCTCCTTTTAATAGTGTGCCGATATTAGTCATTTGGTCCGGGGTATCTCCGATCTGGATTTTCTCTATTTCGCCTTCAGGTTGTGGGCGGAGTTCTTCCCGCCTCTGAATTCCACCGAGTTCGATTGTGTGGAATTCTTCTCCTCTGCCTTTGAGGTTTAGACTTTCGTTGTAACAGTGACGTGCCGTCTTCTGATCTGCTTTTATCGTAGCTATCCCCCTACCGTTGGGAACTTCATGCATAGATGTGGGATTGAGACTATTGCACCGAGCTGATTCAACATTGTCCGACCTATTAGGGCATTGTAGGCTGAATTTACATCGACTATGATGTAATCTATCTTGAGTGTTCTTGACTGGCTTCCTTTTTCGAAAGTTGTGTGTAGCGAGATGTATCCCTATCGGTTGAACCGGGGTATCTCCTAGTCCGAACAGGCTGTTCGGATATGCTTAGAGTTCTTTATCTTCCAAGCCGAGCTTGTCAAAGGCAGTTTTGAATAAGATATCGGCGGAGCTCCCCTGGTCTATCAGCGTGTGGTGGAGATTTGCGTTTGCCAGTATAATAGTGATGACCATGGGATCGTCATGTCTTGATGTGATGCCGGATGCGTCTTCTTTGGTGAAAGTAATCGCGGGGATGTCGGATGCTTCCTCCTTCCCTTTGACATGATATACGTCTTTGAGATGTCTTTTGCGAGATGATTTGGAGATTCTTCCTCCGGTGAATCCGCCGTGTATCATGTGAACATGTCTTTCTGGTGTACGAGGTGATCGCTCGGTTTGTCCAACATCTTTTGCTTTTCTTCTTTTTCTTTGCTCATCGTCACGGGTGGCCAGATATCGATCTAGCTTTCCTTCTCTTACTAGTTTTTCTATGATATTTTTTAAATCGAAACACTCATTGGTTGAATGCCTGCGGATCCGATGGTATTCGCAATATTCAGCCCGATTTTCTCCTCCTTTTTTGCCTTTGAGTGGCCGAGCTGGGGGTATTTTTTCAGTATTGTAAACCTCTCTGTAAACATCCACAAGAGACACCCTAAGGGGGTGTAATTGTGGTATTTTTTATTTTCTCTTCATGTCGATCTTCCTTCTTTTTGGAATATTTGTCCTTATCTCGGGAGGCGAATCCGGCTTTCGAGGTTTCTCCTAGTCGGGAGTTTTCCTCCATGTTGATGTACTTCTTTGCTCGTTCCTGTACCTCGTTCAGAGATGTGGGGTATTTCTTTGATATAGATTGACTAAAAGGTCCTTCTCGTAGGCCATTAATGAGGCCCATAATGGCGGCCTCTGTTGGTACGTTCTGTATGTCCACGCATGTCTTGTTGAATCTTTCCATGTAGTTGTGAAGGATTTTCCGTTCTCCTTGCCTGATTCCTAATAGACTTGGAGCATGTTTAGCTTTGTCTTTTTGGATAGAGAATCTGGAAAAAAATTTCTCGGCCAAGTCGTCGAAACTCGAGACGGACCTAGGAGGTAGATTGTCGAACCATCTAATTGCTGTCTTCGTCAAAGTAGTCGGAAAGGCTTTGCAACGAACTGCATCTGAGGCATCGGTGATGTACATTCTACTTCTGAAATTGCTGAGATGGTGGCCGGGATCTGTAGTGCCGTCGTATAAGGTCATATCTGGGAGTTTAAAGTCTTTTGAGATTTTGGTCTTCATGATCTCCTTGGTGAACGGATCTTGTTCCCTACGGGAGCTATCCTCAGGAGAGGATCGGTTGGCTTTAGTTTTGATATCGGCTTCAAGTTTTAGGAGTTTGTCCTCCAATTCCCAGGGTCACCTTATTTCCCTCTGTTGGTCTTTCTCGGCCTCTCGTTGATGTAGGGCTTCTTCTTCAAGTTATTTTAAACGGTCTTGAAGTGCATCCATGGCTCCTATGTTTGGAGAGTTCTTCTTGTTGTTAAGTTGGGAGGTATCTTTTGGTGTGGCGTCCACATTTTTGTGCGGTGTTGTATCTTCTAGATCTGAAGTGTGGTCGTTGTCATGGTCGTCCGCCATGATGATGGGATGACTTCCAGGTTTCCCGGCAACGGTGCCAATGTTCTGAGGGTTACCTAAAACTGTAGGTCGATCTCGGACGAGATCTTCTGTACTGGTCGGAGCTGTTGAGTCTGACTTGATGATGGTGACTGGAGCCACCGTGTCCGACTTGTTGGACTTGGTGGTGGTGCTGATCCTTCGTCCCCAGAGGGTGGAGAGTACCTGCAAGAGACTCCGATGCTTAAGTTAGCAAGGGTATGAAGCAAGTATTGAGTAGAATCAGAGTATGAGTTATACCTGGGTGCTCCAGTATATTTATAACAGTGTAGAGAGACCTTCCTTAGATAAGATAAGTTAGTTATCTTATCTTATCTTTATCTTCGAGCGAGGTCATCTTATCTTTAAGGGAACTGCCTTTATCTCTATAGGCTTGGGTTGCCCTTGGATTCGGGTCGTGTTCCTCTGTTTGGGCCCTTTATTGGGCTTTCTTGGTAGTTTGGCCGAGCTCTTTGACAAGAGGTCGGATTGTCCTGACCTGAAGAGGTCGGTCGCTTTGTCGATAGAACATCTCGGGTCAGATAGCTCGACTCAGGGTATGAACAACTACCACCTCCAAATTATGGTTTGGAGACTTATAGTGAGAGAATGAGCCAAGACCAGAGGTATGACCAAGTGCTTGCTAACATTTGCCTCCCACGAGCTTAGTGGAGGTTGAGTTTGGACAGGCAGCCAAACCAACTGGGCCGGCATGACCTCAAGCCAGTTGCTAGGGGATGGTTGGAGTTCATCGAACGCTCTATTATCCCGACCAGTAACTGCTCCAAGTGCACGGTGGATAGAGCCATCATGATCCATTGTATCATGATCGGTTATGAGGTGGCGATGGAGGACATTATTCTACAACAAATCTATAATATCGTTTGCAACTCTTCCACGCGCGAAGCTAGCCTTTCCTTATCTTTTTTATTGGCTTTGTGAGGCCGTAGAGATCCACTTGGATAATGATTTTCCTATTCCCATTAAGCGACTGATCTCAAAGAAGACTATGGAGCATGCAAGAGAGTATGTTAGGATCCCAAGGGAAGGACAAGCCGAGGAAGAAGCTCAGCAAGCTCCTCCACCACCTCCCATGACTCAAGAGCACTACTTTTCACCTCAGAAGTACTGTCAGTAGTTGACATCCTCACTTGAGCAAATGAGGATCACTCAAGATAGCCACAACATCATCCTCCATCAGATTGTGGCAGAGCAAGAGAGTCAGCACCACAAGCTTCGCCAAGTGAGGCATGACATAAGGCATCTGAGAGGACCATATGAAGCACAGCTTGAGGAGGGAAATGGCCACCGTAATGACTGAGGTGATTGAGTTCCTTTCATTCTATTTTCCTTTCTATTTTTCTTATGTTATTTTCCTATTTTATATTTTCTAGTATTTACTATTTAGTGCACGACTCTTAGTTTCTAGTTCGTTTTTAGTTATGCTTTTATTTTCAATGGTGTCTCATGTACCATCCTCAAGAAAATCTTCAAAGAAAAAGAGGAAAAGTGGTGTTTAATGTTAGAAAGTTGATTTTATTTTATAATTGTCTTGTTACATTGCATGTGGTGGTGTATATACTTGTGGTTATGATTTCATTAAGAGAATAATGTATGAAATTCCCTGAACAAGAGGAAGGTGACTCTTGAGAAACAAGAATTTAGAGAAGTGTTATGAAACCTCCAAGAATAAGCAAGAGGTTGATCCTTGAACTAAAAAAGTAAAAAGAAAAACAAGAAAAAGTGAGAAAAAGAAAGAGCAAGAAAAAGAAAAATAATGATGAAAAGATAAAAAAAGAAAAGATAAGTTGCAAAGCTTTGAGCATCAATGGTTGAGATCTAAATATATGCCTATGGTGTTTATTGTCCAAGGACGACTTGGGTGATTATATCCGAGGGGTGCTTCATCACCTGATAACTTGGGTCAACTGGTCCGAGATTGTTGATTGAAAGTCTGCTATATAAGCTACCTTGAGACAAGACATTTAACAGTCCAAAGAGACTCTGGGCATCGATGTTTAGGATCAAAATCTCAGCCATATGCTTGTGGTGTGATCGTGTCAAGGAGAGGCTTGATTCAGTAGATCCACGGGGTGCTTTATCATCCGGTAACTTGGACCAACTGGTTCAGGATTATCGATCAAACGCTCACTATCAAGAGTTGCCTTGAGATGGAGCATTTAAAGTTGTCAACGGAAAAGTTCTCTCTAAGTTTAAGGAAAATGAATTCAAGGATAAATCAGGACTTAATGGGAGTGAGATTTCATAATATCATCCGAGTTCTAGTTCCTCTAAAATGTTGACATTTCTAATTTTTCAAGGAACCATGAGAAGTAAGGATGCACTCATGATCACAATATTGATAAACCCCACTCTTAGAACAAGCATGAGCTTCAATAGAACTTCAACTTTTAGCCAAACCCACTTTAGTTTTCAGTGTTTAAGTTGCTTGAGGTCAAGCAACACTTTATCAAGTTAGTAAGAGTAGAAAATGAGTATAATGTAATTCAGAGTGAATAGCATACCTTTTACATAGGCAGGGTTTGTATTTATAGAGGGTTACCTCTTCAGAGTGGTTGAGATCTTTTCCTAATCTTTCAGTAACCAACCTTAGTCTATTTCTGAGTGGATTGTTAAGGATGAAATTATTTCTAATTGAAAATAAGTCACATTTATTATTGTATTTGAATTCTAATTTATAGACATAAATGGATTGGTAATGACAAGCAGATTATAGTCCCCAAGCTTGACCTGTAGTACTTTTCAATAAGATAGGTTGAGCTTTTGACTTTTTTAGACCTATAAATCTAAATAGTGATTAGTAATAATAGTAGGCCCCAAGCTCAACTTGTTTTACTTTGAAAAATGATAGTCATGTTTGAAAATAGCTTGAGGTAAATAATAAAACAAAAGAAAGTTGATAGTAATTAAGAATAATGGTTAAATATTGATATGAGGACTATCCCCCATTTTTTGGTGTAATTGAAGTTTATGAAGTGTAAAATTTGTTTAGTTAACAGAAAGAATAATTAGGTTATGTGAAAGAAAGGAAATAATAATAAAAAGAATGTGAAGTGTCTTCAATAAAATAAGGGAATAATATTTGAAATAAGTAATAAATGAGATGATAGATATAATTATGACCTGCAGTTGCATTTTTGTTTACCAAGGTGATCAAAACCGTTTATCAATAGTTGGAATTCGAAAAATGTGATCAATGAATGATGTGTTTAGTGGGGGGGTCAGTGGTAGTGATTTTTGAGAAAGTGGAACGATTGCTTATCTTAGCCCTTCACTTAATTGTTGTGATATACTTGGTTGAAGTTGGTGCTATTGTTGGAGAGTTTGCACATTGGAGGAATTTAAAGGTTTCATTAAAGTTGATGAGCGGATAATTTGTACGCTTTTTGGCATTGTTTTTAGTATGTTTTTAGTATGTTTTAGTTAGTTTTTAGTATATTTTTATTAGTTTTTAGTTAAAATTCACTTTTCTGGACTTTACTATGAGTTTGTGTGTTTTTCTGTGATTTCAGGTATTTTCTGGCTGAAATTGAGGGACCTGAGCAAAAATCTGATTCAGAGACTGAAAAGGACTGCAGATGTTGTTGGATTCTGACCTCCCTGCACTCGAAGTGGATTTTCTGGAGCTACAGAAGCCCAATTGGCGCGCTCTCAACGGCGTTGGAAAGTAGACATCCTGGGCTTTCCAGCAATATTTAATAGTCCATACTTTTCTCGAGATTTGATGGCCCAAACTGACGTTCCAAATCAGCTCAAAACTGCCCGGCATTAAACGCCGGAACTGGCACAAGAATGGGAGTTAAACGCCCAAACTGGCACAAAAGCTGGTGGCGTTTAACTCCAAGAAGAGTCTCTACACGAAAATGCTTCAATGCTCAGCCCAAGCACACACCAAGTGGGCCCGGAAGTGGATTTTTCTGTCATTTACTCATTTCTGTAAACCTTAGGCTACTAGTTCTTTATAAATAAGACCTTTTGCTATTGTATTTTCATCTTGGGATCTTAGATCATCTTTAGATCTTTGAATCTTTGGATCCTTGATCATTTGGAGTATTTTGATCATGTATTGGGAGGCTGGCCATTCGGCCATGCCTAGACCTTGTTCTTATGTATTTTCAATGGTGGAGTTTCTACACACCATAGATTAAGGTGTGGAGCTCTGCTGTACCTCGAGTATTAATGCAATTACTATTGTTCTTCTATTCAATTCAGCTTGTTCTTATTCCAAGATATTCATTCGCACTCAAGAACTTGATGAATGTGATGATTATGTGACGCTCATCATCATTCTCACTTATGAACACGTGCCTGACAACCACTCCCGTTCTACAAGCAAACAAGGCTTGAATGCTTATCTCTTGGATTCTTTAATCGGAATCTTCGTGGTATAAGCTAGAATTGATGGCGGCATTCAAGAGAATCCGGAAGGTCTAAACCTTGTCTGTGGTATTCTGAGTAGGATTCAATGATTGAATGACTGTGAAGAGCTTCAAACTCCTGAAGGCTGGGCGTTAGTGACAGACGCAAAAGAATCAATGGATTCTACTCCAACCTGATTGAGAACCGACAGATGATTAGCCGTGCCGTGACAGGGTGCGTTGAACATTTTCACTGAGAGGACGGGATTGTAGCCACTGACAACGGTGATGCCCAACATACAGCTTGCCATGGAAAGGAGTAAGAAAGATTGGATGAAAATAGTAGGAAAGAAGAGAGACGGAAGGGACAAAGCATCTCCATTCGCTTATCTGAAGTTCTCACCAATGAATTACATAAGTATCTCTATCTTTATCTTTATGTTTTATTCATATATCATCCATAACCATTTGAATCTGCCTGACTAAGATTTACAAGGTGACCATAGCTCGCTTCATACCAACAATCTCCGTGGGATCAACCCTTACTCGCGTAAGGTTTATTACTTGGACGACCCAGTGCACTTGCTGGTTAGTTGTGCAAAGTTGTGTTTATGCCATGGTATTGAGCACCAAGTTTTTGGATTCATTACTGGGGATTATTTGAGTTGTGAAAAGTAGTGATCACAATTTCGTGCACCAAGTTTTTGGCGCCATTGCCGGGGATTGTTTCGAGTTTGGACAACTGACGGTTCATCTTGTTGCTTAGATTAGGTATTTATCTTCAGAGTTCTTAAGAATGAATTCTAGTGTTTCAAGGTGATGTTCTTATCATCACCAAAGCTGATTGATTCTCATCAATTTAGCTCTTGAATGCAATGTCCTGCTGAAGCTTGGCTAGCTGATGAGCGGATAATTTGTATACTTTTTGGCATTGTTTTTAGTATGTTTTTAGTATGATCTAGTTAGTTTTTAGTATATTTTTATTAGTTTTTAGTGAAAATTCACTTTTCTGGACTTTACTATGAGTTTGTGTGTTTTTCTGTGATTTCAGGTATTTTCTGGCTGAAATTGAGGGACCTGAGCAAAAATCTGATCCAGAGACTCAAAAGGACTGCAGATGCTGTTGGATTCTGACCTCCCTGCACTCGAAGCGGATTTTCTGGAGCTACAGAAGCTCAATTGGCGCGCTCTCAACGGCGTTGGAAAGTAGACATCCTGGGCTTTCCAGCAATATATAATAGTCCATACTTTGCCCAAGATTTGATGGCCCAAACCGGCGTTCAAAGTCACCTCAAGAAATCCCAGCGTTAAACGCTGGAACTGGCACCCAAATGGGAGTTAAACGCCCAAACTGGCACTAAAGCTGGCGTTTAACTCCAAGAAGAGTCTCTACACGAAATTGCTTCATTGCTCAGCCCAAGCACACACCAAGTGGGCCCGGAAGAGGATTTTTATGTCATTTACTCATTTCTGTACACCCTAGGCTACTAGTTTCTTATAAGTAGGACCTTTTACTACTGTATAGAGAGCTTTTTGATCATGTTTTGATGATTAAACCCTCTTTGGGAGGCTGGCCATTCGGCCATGCCTAGACCTTGTTCTTATGTATTTTCAACGGTGGAGTTTCTACACACCATAGATTAAGGTGTGGAGCTCTGCTGTACCTCGAGTATTAATGCAATTACTATTGTTCTTCCATTCAATTCCACTTGTTCTTTTACCAAGATATCACTTGTTCTTCAACATGATGAAGGTGATGATTGACGCCCATCACCATTCTCACCCATGAACAAGGTGACTGACAACCATTCTTGTTCTACAAGCATCTGAGGCTTAGTGAATATCTCTTGGATTTCTGATTGCACGATGCATGGTTGATCGCCTGACAAACGAGTGCTCGCCTGACAAACGAGCCAGCCATTCCGTGAGATCAGAATCTTCGTGGTATAGGCAAGAACTGATGGCAGCATTCAAGAGAATCCGGAAGGTCTAACCTTGTCTGTGGTATTCTGAGTAGGATTCAATGATTGAATGACTGTGACGTGCTTCAAACCTGTAACCTACTGGGCGTTAGTGACAGACGCAAAAGAGTTATTCTATTCCGATAGGGGAGGGAACCAAACCGGTGATTGGCAGCACTGTGACAGAGTGTGTGCATTAGCTTTCACTGCGCGGATGGGAGGTAGCTGCTGACAACAGTGAGACCCTATACGAGCTTGCCATGGAAAGGAGTAAGAAGGGTTGGATGAAGACAGTAGGAAAGCAGAGAGACGGAAGGGAAGGCATCTTCATGCGCTCATCTGAAGTTCCTACCAATGAATTACATAAGTATCACTATCTTTATCTTTTATGTTATTTTCGTTCATCACCATATATATCTGAGTTTGCCTGACTAAGATTTACAAGATGACCATAGCTTGCTTCAATACTAACAATCTCCGTGGGATCGACCCTTACTCACGTAAGGTTTATTACTTGGACGACCCAGTGCACTTGCTGGTTAGTTGTGCGAAGTTGTGTAATGCCATGGTATTGAGCGCACCAAGTTTTTGGAGCCATTACCAGGGATTATGAGAGTTGTGAAAAAGTATAGTTCACAATTTCGCACGTCAAGTTTTTGGCGCCGTTGCCGGGGATTGTTCTAGTTTGGGCAAGCCTTTGGTAACATCAGTGCCAAGATCCGGCAACAACATCAAATTTTTGGTGTTATTGCCCGGGATTGTTCAGGCTGGACAACTGACGGTTCATCTTGTTGCTTAGATTAGGTACTTTTTTTTTCGAAATTCTTGAAGATGAATTCTAGAGTTTCATGATGATTTGTTGAAATCTGGCTGGCTGAGAAGCCATGTCTAATCTGATTGGACCGAGGTTTCAACTTATCACCACAAGAGCTTGTTGATTTCGTATCAATCTTGCTTTTGGAGCAGTGATTTGCTAAGGCTTGGCTGACCTTTGGTCATGTCTAGTGTTTTGGACCGAAGCTTTCTTTGGAAGCTTGGCTGGCTGTGAAGCCATGTCTAATTCCTGGACCGGAGTCTTAGACTAGCATTGCACTGATTCCTGGAATTCTCATTAAGAATTTTGATACCTTTTTCCACTTAATTTTCGAAAAACACAAAAAAATTCAAAAACCATAAAATCCAAAAATATTTCTTGTTTGAGTCTAGAGTCTCATCTTAAGTTTGGTGTCAAATGCATGTTTTTGTTACATTTTTCGAATCCATGCATATATTTCTTGTTTTGATCTTTGAATTCTATTGACTTGAGTATTTGTGTGTCTCATATGCATTTTCAGTTCATTAGTGTCAGTAGTATACAAACTGCTAAGTTTGGTGTCTTGCATGCATTGTTATTTGATTCTTGTTGCATTTTGATTATTAAAAATCCAAAAATATTTTTAATTTGTGTCTTTTCAAGTCAATGATATAAGGGATTGAAGATTCAGAACACACTGCAGAGGAATTATACAGAAAAAGCTGAGCATTCAAAAATGCCCAGTGAAGAAGGCAGACTGGCGTTTAAACGCCAGCCAGGGCACCTGGTTGGGCGTTTAACGCCCAAAAAGGTAGCATTTTGGGCGTTAAACGCCAGAATGTATACCATTCTGGGCGTTTAACGCCAGGATGGTGCTAGGGGGAAGATTTTGTTTTCAAATCAATTTTTTCAAATTTTTCTAAATCAAATCTTTTCAAATCATATCTTTTCAATCAAATGTTTTCAAATCAATTTCTTTCCTTTTTCAAAGATACTTACTAACAATTAATGATTTGATTGAACATCTCAAATTTGATGCCTTTTCTGTTGAGAAAGGTTTAATGTTTGAATCATATCTTTTCTTGTTAGGCAAGTCATTAATTTTCAAAATCATATCTTTTTCAAATTGTTTTCAAATCATATCTTCTAAAATTGTTTTCAAATCATATCTTCTCAATCACATCTTTTTAAAACCATAACTTTTCAATCAAATCTTTTTAACCTCATCTTTTTCAAAATAGTTTTCAATCAAATCTTTTTAACTTCTAATTTCAAAATCTTTTTCAAAAATCACTTGATTTCTCTTCCACTTTCAATTTTCGAAAATTATCAATCAAATTTTCAAAATGTTTTCAAAATCTATTAATTGAATTTTCGAAAATCCACTTCCCTCCTTCTCACATCCTTCTATTTATGGAGTACCACTCCTTCTAAATGCACAACTCGAACCTTATCTAATTAAAGTTCGAATTCTTCTTCTCCTTCTTCTTTCTATTTCTATTTTCCTCTGACATTTCAAGGAATCTATACTGTGACATAGAGGATTCCATATTTTCTTGTTCTCTTCTCTTTCATATGAGCAGGAGCAGAGACAAAGGCATTCTTGTTGAAGCTGACCCTGAACCCGAAAGGACCTTGAAGAGAAAGCTAAGAGAAGCCAAAGCACAACTCTCTTTAGAGGACCTGACCGAATTCTTCAAGGAAGAAGAACCCATGGCAGCCGAAAACAACAACAATGCCAACAATGCAAGGAAGGTGCTGGGTGACTTTACTGCACCTACTCCTGAATTTTATGGGAGAAGCATCTCTATCCCTGCCATTGGAGCAAACAACTTTGAGCTTAAGCCTCAATTAGTTTCTCTAATGCAACAGAATTGCAAGTTCCATGGACTTCCAATGGAAGATCCTCATCAGTTTTTAGCTGAATTCTTGCAAATCTGTGACACAGTCAAGACTAATGGGGTTAACCCTGAGGTCTACAGACTGATGCTATTCCCTTTTGCTGTAAGAGACAGAGCTAGAATATGGTTGGATTCTCAACCTAAAGAAAGCCTGGACTCTTGGGAAAAGCTAGTCAATGCCTTCTTGGCAAAGTTCTTTCCACCACAAAGATGGAGTAAGCTTAGAGTGGAAGTCCAAACCTTCAGACAGAAGGATGGAGAATCCCTCTATGAAGCTTGGGAAAGATACAAGCAATTAATCAGAAAATGTCCTTCAGACATGCTTTCTGAATGGAGCATCATAGGTATTTTCTATGATGGTCTCTCTGAACTATCCAAGATGTCTTTGGATAGCTCTGCTGGAGGATCTCTTCATCTGAAGAAGACGCCTGCAGAAGCTCAAGAGCTGATTGAAATGGTTGCAAATAACCAATTCATGTACACTTCTGAAAGGAATCCTGTGAATAATGGGACTAGTCAGAAGAAAGGAGTTCTTGAGATTGATGCTCTGAATGCCATACTGGCTCAGAATAAGATATTGACTCAACAAGTCAATTTGATTTCTCAAAGTCTGTCTGGAATGCAAAATGCACCAAACAGTACTAAGGATGCTTCATCTGAGGAAGAAGCTTATGATCCTGAGAACCCTTCCATGGAAGAGGTGAATTACCTAGGAGAACCCTATGGAAATACCTACAATTCTTCATGGAGAAATCACCCAAATCTCTCATGGAAGAATCAAGAGAGACCTCAACAAGGTTTCAATAACAATAATGGTGGAAGAAACAGGTTTAGCAATGGCAAGCCTTTTCCATCATCTTCTCAGCAACAGACAGAGAGTTCTAAGCAGAATACTTCTGACTTAGCAACAATGGTCTCTGATCTAATAAAGACCACTCAAAGTTTCATGAATGAAACAAGGTCCTCCATCAGAAATTTGGAAGGACAAGTGGGTCAGCTGAGCAAGAAAGTTACTGAACTCCCTCCTAGTACTCTCCCAAGTAATACAGAAGAAAATCCAAAAGGAGAGTGCAAAGCCATAACCATGGCCGAATGTGGAGAGGAAAGAGAGGAGGAGGACGCCACTGAGGAAGACCTCAGTGGGCGTGTACCAATCTCCTCTGAGTTCCAATGGGAATCTGAGGCTCAAAATGAGACCATAGAGATTCCATTGGACTTACTTCTGCCATTCATGAGCTCTGATGAGTATTCTTCCTCTGAAGAGGATGAGTATGTCACTGAAGAGCAAGTTGCTAAATACCTTGGAGCAATCATGAAGCTAAATGACAAGTTATTTGGAAATGAGACTTGGAGGATGAACCACCTTTGCTCACCAAAGAACTGGATGACTTGTCTAGGCAGAAACTGCCTCAAAAGAGGCAGGATCCTGGGAAGTTTTCTATACCTTGTACCATAGGCACCATGACCTTCAAGAAGGCCTTGTGTGACTTAGGGTCAAGTGTAAACCTCATGCCCCTCTCTGTAATGGAGAAATTAGGGATTTTTGAGGTGCAAGCTGCAAGAATCTCATTAGAGATGGCAGACAATTCAAGAAAACAAGCTCATGGACTTGTAGAGAATGTTTTGGTGAAGATTGAAGACCATTACATCCCTACTGACTTCATAGTCCTAGAGACTGGGAAATGCATGGATGAATCCATCATCCTTGGCAACCCTTCCTAGCCACAGCAAAGGCTGTGATTGATGTTGATAGAGGAGAGTTGATCATTCAAGTGAATGAAGAATCCTTGGTGTTTAAAGCCCAAGGACATCCCTCTATCATCATGGAGAGGAAGCATGAAGAGCTCCTCTCAAAACAGAGCCAAGCAGAGCCCCCACAGTCAAACTCTAAGTTTGGTGTTGGGAGGCCACAACCAAACTCTAAGTTTGGTGTTGAACCCCCACATTCAAACTCTAAGTTTGGTGTTGGGAGGTTCCAACACGGTTCTGAGCATTTCTGAGGCTCCATGAGAGTCCTCTGTCAAGCTAATGACATTAAAGAAGTGCTTGTTGGGAGGCAACCCAATGTTTTATAGTTAACTATTTTCTTTTGTTATTTTATCTTTTTTGTAGGTTGATGATCATAAGAAGTCACAAAAACAATGAAAAAAGCAAAAACAGAATGAAAAACAGGAAGAAAAACAGCACACCCTGGAGGAGAAGAAACTGGCGTTCAAACGCCAGTAATGTTAGCTGTTGGGCGTTTAACGCCCAGTCTGGCACCATTCTGGGCGTTTAACGCCAGAAAGGGGCACCAGACTGGCGTTAAACGCCAGTAAAGGCAAGAACCTGGCGTTAAACGCCAGGAATGGGCACCAGCCCGGCGTTAACGCCAGAAATGGCTCAAAACGTGATTTGAGCCACATTTGGTGCAGGGATGACTTTTCCTTGACACTACAGGATCTGTGGACCCCACAGGACCCTACCATCACTCTCTCTCTTCTTCCCCCATTCACCAATCACCTCAACACCTCTTCCCCAAAAACCCCTCACCTATCAAATCCCATCTTTCTCTTCACCACTCACATCCATCCTTCATAAAACCCCACCAACCTCACCCTTCAAATTCAAACCACTTTCCCTCCCAAACCCATCCATAATGGCCGAACCTTTACCCCCCTCTCTTCTATAAATACCCTTCTTCCACTCTTCATTTTTACACTACCTAAACACCCCTTCTTCCCCCTCTTGGCCGAACACACCACCTTCCCCCTCTTCCTCATTTCTTCTTCTTCTACTCTCTTCTTTCTTCTTTTGCTCGAGGACGAGCAAACATTTTAAGTTTGGTGTGGTAAAAGCGTTGCTTTTTCGTTTTTCCATAACCATTTATGGCATCCAAGGCCGGAGAAACCTCTAAAAAGAGGAAAGGGAAGGCAAGAGCTTCCACCTCCGAGTCATGGGAGATGGATAGATTCCTCTCAAGGGTGCATCAAGACCACTTCTATGAAGTTGTGGCCTTGAAGAAGGTGATCTCCGAGGTCCCCTTTTCACTCAAAAAGAGTGAATATCCGGAGATCCGCCATGAGATCTGATGAGCGGATATTTTGTACGCTTTTTGGGGGTAATTTCATGTAGATTTTAGCATGTTTCAGTTAGTTTTTAGTAAAATAATATTAGTTTTTAGGCAAAAATCATATTTCTGGACTTTACTATGAGTGTGTGTATTTTTCTGTGATTTCAGGTATTCTCTGGCTGAAATTGAGGGAGTTGAGCAAAAATCTGACTTAGGCTGAAAAAGGACTGCTGATGCTGTTGGATCCTGACCTCCCTGCACTCGAAATGGATTTTATGGAGCTACAGGAGTCCAATTGGCGCGCTCTCAACGGCGTTGGAAAGTAGACATCCAGGGCTTTCCAGCAATATATAATAGTCCATACTTTGCGCGAAGATTGACGACGTAACTTGGCGTTGAACGCCAAGTACATGCTGCTGTCTGGAGTTAAACGCCAGAAAAACGTCATGATCCGGAGTTGAACGCCCAAAACACGTCAAAACTTGGAGTTTGACGCCAAGAAAGGCCTCCACACGTGGAAAGCATTAGTCTCAGCCCCAGCACACACCAAGTGGGCCCCAGAAGTGGATTTCTGCACCAATTATCTTAGTTTATCCATTTTCTGTAAACCTAGGTTACTAGTTTACTATTTAAACAACTTTTACAGACTTATCTGGGACCTCATGATATTTTCAGATCTGAATTACATACTTTGTGACGGCATGAGTCTCTAAAACTCCATTGTTGGGGGTGAGGAGCTCTGCAGCGTCTCGATGATTTAATACAATTCCTTTGTTTTCCATTCAAACACGCTTGTTCTTATCTAAGATGTTTTTCGCGCCTAACTGTGGAGAAGGTGATGATCCGTGACACTCATCACCTTCCTCAACCCATGAACGTGTGCCTGACAACCACTCCGTTCTACATCAGATTGAATGAATATCTCTTAGATTCCCCAACAGAATCTTCGTGGTATAAGCCGGATTGATGGCAGCATTCATGAGAATCCGGAAAGTCTAAACCTTGTCTTGGTATTCCGAGTAGGATTCCGGGATTGAATGACTGTGACGTGCTTCAAACTTTAACCTGCTGGGCGTTAGTGACAGACGCAAAAGAGGGATTCTATTCCAGTAGGAGCGGGAACCAACCGGTGATTAGCCGTACTGTGACAGAGTGCGTGAGCATAGTTTTCACTGCGAGGATGGGAAGTAGCCACTGACAACGGTGACACCCTACATAGAGCTTGCCATGGAAGGAACCTGCGTGTGAGAAGAGGAATTCAAGGAAGAGTTGAAATCAAAGGACAAAGCATCTCCAGAACTCCAACATATTCCACAATCCTTTACAAACAAATAACTCTATTGCTCAAGTAACATTATTCCCTCTTTATCTTTATAATCAAATCTAGTAATTTCACTTTTAATCCAAATAATCCTTGTTGACATCCTAACTAAGATTAATAAATAAATATCGATCAAACCAATATCTCTGTGGATTCGACCCTTACTCACGTAAGGTATTACTTGGACGACCCAGTACACTTGCTGGTTAGTTGAACGGAGTTGTGAATTCAACCAGTGCCATAATAAGGATTTTGAATGAACAAGAGACACAATAGTTTTGTGTACATGCCAAAGAGCCAATATTGTTGATCACAATTTCGTTCCACCAAGTTTTTGGCGCGTTGCCGGGGATTATGAGTTTGGACAATTGAAGGCTTATTTTATTTCTTAGATTAGGAATAATTTATTTTATTTTTATTTTTATTGTTATAGAGTCATTAAATCTTGATAGGATAGTTTATTTTCAAAAAAAATTTCTTTTCAAAAAATATTATTTTTCTTAATTAATTGTTAATTTTCGTGAGTTTAGTGTCTTGTTCTAAGTTGGTGTCAATTGCATATCTCATATTTCTTTTAAAATTTTCGACTTGTGTTCTTTGTTCTTCATTGATCTTCAAGTTGTTCTTGCTTTTTTTCTTGTTTGATCTTGAGTTTTTCTTGTTGTGTCTTTTCTTGTTTTTCTTGTGCTTTTTCAAAACATTAGTTTTCAAAATTTAGTTTATCCATAAAAATAATACATCTTTAAATACATACATTTTTAATTCAGTTGGTTAGTGTTGGCTTATGTTCTTGGCAATTGGGCACCAGTTCTTTTGAAAATC